>NW_006911290.1:0-31951 GCF_000523455.1 Bipolaris oryzae ATCC 44560
GGGGGGGGGATGGATATGCGTGTGTATGTGCGTGGATGGATGGATGAATGGGTGATGGGGTAGATGGGAAGAGGAGAAGGAAAAATTGTATAAGTAGGAGGGGGAGGATGGATGGGATTGGAATAGTAGGTACTTTTTTGTGTGTTCAGATACATACAGACGAAGACATTCTTTTTTCCTTTTATTGATCTTTTTTGTTTTCCTTTGGCAATTGTTCAGGAAGAATTAAGGAAGAGTTGGATATATCAATCAACATGGCTTCGAGTTCAACGTCGGAACCCGTTAAGAAGGTGCAGTTGGAAGGCAAGGTAATCGCTATCACCGGTGCAAACAGAGGTACGCAAAGAAAAATCATAAGGTCTATACAGCGTAAACTTTTCAACAAAAGAAACAACAATAACTTAACCCTCCCCCAGGTATCGGCCTCGGAATAGCAGACTGCTGCCTCACCAACGGCGCTCGCGCCGTCTACTCCCTCGACATCGGCACCCCCGACTCCGACTTTGCCGCCCTCTCCTCCAAATATCCGAACCAGCTCTTCGCGCTCGAAGCCGACGTCACCAAAGAAGAGTCCATCCAAGCCGCAATCGACAAGGTGCTGGCTGAGGCGGGCGCGCTGCACGGCATGGTGTGCAACGCGGGGCGCACGAAGCACAAGCCGGCGCTGGAGTTTACGACAGAGGAGATAGATCAGCTTTGGGGCGTGAATCTGTATGGCAGTTTTTACTCGGCGCGGTGTGCGGCGAGGGCGTTTATCAAGCAAGGGGTCAAGGGGAGTATTGTTTTTACGGCGAGTATGGCGTCGTATCGGCCGAATAAGGTATGTCTTGTCTCCCACACCGTGTTTCGCTTTCTTGGGTGGCTGGTGGTAGCAGTAGTAGGAGTAGTTAGTAGTAGGAGTGGGGTGGCATGGACTGATGGTCTTCACAGCGTGTTCCCTCGGCACCGTACGGTGCGTCCAAGGCGGGTATTAGGAATATGACGCATACGCTTGCTATGGAGTGGGCGCAGTACAATATCAGAGTCAACTCTGTGTCGCCGGGTCTGGTCAAGACGGCAATGACGTACTGGGTTGAGCAGCAGCCGGATTGGGAGCAGCAGCTCAAGTACTATGGTGGTATGCCGCGGTTAGCGGCGGTGGAGGAGCTCGGAGGCGCCTATGTGTATTTGCTCAGCGATGCGGCGAGTTACACGACGAGTATTGATATCCCGGTCAATGGCGTTATCGGTATTTGTTAAGCTAGGCCGAGTAGAGAGTCGTTGATGATGGAAAAAGGTGACGAGAGAGGCTAAGAGAAATGAATCAGACTTTTGTTTGATTACATTCAAAATTACAGATAACGTACTAGTTACACATTTTCCCTATCCACTTTCCATGTCGGAATACGCAATCCTTTTCTTATCTGGGCGGTTGAGACCAGCATAAGGCATGCCTTTGTAAATGGGCCCAACCTCAGATGCAACACCGAATGCACAATGACCAATGCTCTGAACTCCACCTGCACCTTGGTACTCCCCGCTTGAGTATGCAGGAGGATCACTGCCATCGGCAAGAGCGCCAAACTGGAGCCTCGTGTTCATGAGCTCCATCGGAAAGGGATCATTTCCAAGACACGCGCCACGACTGATATTGTCCAAAGTCATGTTTCGCGTGGTGACGAGAATACGCGAGAATCCAGCGGAAAAGGTCGTTCCGTCTTCCCAGATAGTAAACAGTCCAAAGAGAAGTATACATAGCGTGACGAAAATGACGGGAATGTAGCATTTCCATAGTCGTTCTGGTACGTAGACGAAAGAAGACTGGAGTCGCGTTCGCTCGACTGTGAGCTTCTCTTCATTAACGGCGAGCATTTCCGGCGCTGAGAACAGAGAGAGGACCATGTCTGAGTAGAAGGATTCAATCTCAGTTCCTAGGTTTTTCTTCGGCTCTGCATTCTTGTGCACTAGTCGTGTCTTGGTGACGTCGGAATAGACTTGAGAGTAGTATGGTCCTGGTAGAGGGGGGTCGACATCGACGTGCCCGCGAAGAAACCCTCGAAACATGGAACCTAGAGCATGGTAGGCGGCGGTTTTCTTGTAGAGACCCACATCGTCGCGTGGGCTGATGTAGTTCGTTGCTGGCTCAGGGTCTCGCGTGTGGTTTGTTAGCCCATAAAGGCCATGAGTGAAATTTGTATCCACAATTGGGGTAAGATATTCTCGCTTCGCCATCGACTTAAAGAATGGCTCTGTATAATTCCACTTCACCGTGTACTTGGTCTCCATGTGCACACATCGGATAATGTGAGAGTCAAAGCGATGGGTCCAGTGCTTTGCAAGAGGGTCGTCAGGAGAGAGTCTTTCCGTCGAATTCGTAGTGTAACCAATCCATAGTATGGGTTCTGATTTGAAAACACCCAAACTTTCAGGTGCTTCACCAAGAGGTAGTCCACCGGGCCCTTTGCGGAACTCATCAGCTTGTGGCCGTTTGTAGTCCCCAATATCAACCTCAGCAAAGTAGGCCGCCCGTCCCTGAGGAGCTATCCTGCTATGATTGAACGGTGCGTCTAATTCGCGAAGTTTGTTCTCGTCATTAATCTCCTCGCATTGATAACCAGGTCCATAAAAGGTCTGTTCGTATGTGCAGTTGTATTGCCCTCCACAAGCCTGTTGTCGAGCGCCTTGCTGGATGTTTGGATGATCCATGTTGCTGTACGCCAGCAAAACTCCAATCCGTACCAACTCTGCAGACGGTTGGTCATAGTAATCGAACCAGCCCGGTGCTGTGCCAGCGATATCAGTGGTATTGTAATACATTACGGATTTCTTGTTGCTTCCGTCAGCCATCTTAATTGGGTAACGCCAGTTCTTAGTGGATTCCATCGAAAAATTAAGCGTCGGAACTACAATGTCGACAGCCTCAAAATCAAGGTAGGTACCGAAGGTGAGGGCGCCAGGTGAGAAGATGATTGTTGCCAAGGGTATTAGCCAGATGATCCCAGCAACGAATACAAGAATAGGAGCGTTGGTAATGGCCTCCCAATTTGCAAAAAGAGAAGGGTCTTCTGTTGCGCCAAAGAGCTGGTCAATGGAGAGCACCGTCAATGCCCGCTCTCGAAACGTCCTCCATAGTCGCTGTCGGAAGACCAGAACAACGCACCCTCCGAATGCGACCTTGGAGAGATAGGCTAGCATGCGGCCGTAGAGAACCAAGCGGAACTTTTTGTTTTCATCGGGTTCCTCCTTGTGATGCAGGGCAGTGTATAGAAGATGTTGGAAGAATGCAAAAACAATTCCCATAAGAAAAGCAAAAACCATGAGTGCTGGTGGGCGCCAGTGGATACGCCATTGTGCTGATTGTGTAGCGCGGTGAGCAATGAGCCTTTGTGTCATGGGATCCGTACTTGAAGCCCGAGAGAACACGCTAGGTTGCTTTTTATCTGCATTCAGAGGCGAATATGCAATATCCGGAGAGTTTTGCGATCCTAGGGAGTGCATGTGGATGCCTAGGCCGGAATCGATATCTTCTTGGAATCTTGAGCGCCTGTCGCTCATATCGTAAAGGGACTCATTACTGGTTCTGGTGGGAAGCGAAGCATACTCTCCTGGTCTCGAGATGGTTATGCCTGGGGTTGGCGGCGAATTTCCGTGTTCCGTGTACGGGATGTCCATGTTGAGTGTCTTCGGTTGCTCTACATCACGAAGCACACAGAATGCTTCGCTATTTCCACGTAAAATGGCGTTGGGATTGATATTGAGAGAAGGAGGAGAGGGTCTAGACGTCAGTACGCGCCAGGTAGGTCGCACAGCTGAGGCGCAGCTAGAGTCAGCTGGCGAGGGTTACACGTGTGTGAGGCTGAATCCAACATATCCCTATTGGACGTGCGCACATTTAGGCTCCACCAAAAAAAGGTCGGAAAACGGCAAGTGGTGTCGCTTGCATTGAGTTCGCAATCATTTTTTTCGTGGGGGCCAAAATCCTCAGCCCTTTAGGTAGTAGCGCACGAATCAACCGTAAAGCCGTTGTCCCTTGAAACAGTATCGGGTAAGAGAAAAAGATGCAGGGTTCAAAGCGAGATTAATAAACGTATTTTTAGTTGTCATAATACCCCCGTGCATGTGCATTCCATCGTTGTTGCACATATTCTTCAAGCTCAGTAGAAGAACATGTCGTGACCGCTTCAGACCTCATAGAACCTCTTCGCCTCGTCTTCTGTCACAGGACTGACATAGCTCCTCTTGGAATCGATGAGTCCATATCGGTTGCCTCTGATTCTCCACCACATCTCCCTACGGTTGCCGTTTAGCTTTCCACCTAGAATATCCCCCTTCAACTGCTTGATGAATGCGTTGTAGATCTCTGGCTCCTCAAGTTCAGTGAGCTCTTCACGCATGACACGAATTGCCTCGAGCGCACGTTGGTATGCGTTGTCACCAACACTGTTACTGATGAGCGAGCGGATTTCTTTTGCAATGCCGTCGGCAGCGTCTTGGATGGCATCCAAGTCATCGGAAGCAGAGAGAGCCTGTTTAAACGAGGGAATCAGATTGTTAGACTCAATCTTGACGCGCTTGGGGTTGCCCAGGAGTTGGTCGACATCCAAGCCTGAAAGAGGCTTTTCACGCTCAGTACGCTGGCGCTTGCCTCGGCCCTTGACCTTTGGTGGTACTTTCTTCAAGTCTGCCGCTTGCTTAACGGCATTGAGTTGCTTTTGTGCCGATGCAACAAGCTCTGCCGGTGGCATAGAATACTTGGTGAGGATTTCTGGTGGATCAGGGATCGGGAGGCTGGGGTCGGGATGTGTTGCTCGCCATCGTATAACCTGGTTGATACGGTGGACAAGAGGCGAAAATGTATCTTCTGGTTTGGCGTACTCGTCTTCGTTTCCGTCTTCGTCCCGGCCAAAGGTTGATAGATCCATGGCATCCACGTAGTCGCTCACTGCGTCGACGAGATTCTTGGTGGGTAGATCCTTGTGCTCTGTTATAACTTTACCGCTGACTGTGAGTTTTCGGTCTAATGGTGGGAACTTGTACCGCCTCATATCTTCTTCGAAAGGAAGCTCTACGTCTACCAGAGCCTCCCACTCTGGCTCGATGCGCGGGACAAGCAGTAGCAAGACTGGGGGCTTTAGATCCTTTGCAACTAGCCTTGCAACTGCATAGCAATCAGCCTCGTAGAGCGCGTGTATGAAAGACGACAAGCCCAATTGAGCAGGCTGGTTGGCCTTTTGTGGGACAATGAAGTTTGTCCGACTGAGAGGGAGAAATCGTTCAAAATCCTCAGCTCTGACAAAACCCACTAGCTCCATTGCCTGTTGTGTTTCCAGTTTGACAACGTTCATGTCGGACTCGGAAATGTGAACGGCTGTCCTGCCGTATTCATAGCCCCGCTCCAACTCGTCCATTTCGACGTTCTTCTTGACACCGGGTTCGGTCTGGCTTTCCACTTGATACACACGCTGATTTCGTACTGCTGAGAGATCGGCTGCTGCTTGATCTTGATCAGTTCCAGCAGCGGAGGACTCAATAACCGGGCCTGATAAGCCAGTAGCGTCTGTCCGTATAACGAACGAACTTGCTGTTGGTGGCTTTGCTATCATCGTACATGGGTATCGCTCGACATCGATTGTAATGGTAGCATCGTACTTGGTAGGGTCGCCCAAAGTCAGCGATCCTCTGTAGCTGTGAACGGGCCGTGTCTCCTTGAGACGAGGTATGTGAAGTTGATCAATAGCTGTGGCTAGAGTGCCGAAGTTACCGTCACAATCTTGTATAAAGCTTTTCAATATGTCTTCGTTTTGAGCCTAGGTCTTGTTAGTCATGACAGAACGAGAGGCGTCGACCAGCAGTACCTTTTGAGGGTCTTTCTTTTCTTCCTTGAAGCCAACGTCGGGGCCGTCAAAATCAACGCCAAGTAGTGTGATCTCAAAGGGAGCCTCTGGGTCTTTGATTTTTGATGTTAGTTGCTCCAAATCATCCGTAGTCATCTCCCCACGACCATCAGTCACAATGACGATTCTGCGGTCATATTTGAGGGGATTTCCTTTAGCACCTCTGGTTGCAGTGTCGATCATATGTATTGCTACAGCGAGAGCAGAGAGGACTGTCTGCGTTAAAACCAAGCATGCCGACTAGTAGGCAAGACTTACGATCTCCATTGTTGGTTCTGCTAGGCTTGAGATGTTCCTGGAGATTGCGGATGTCTCCAAGCAGATATCTGTTATGTGTAAGGAATTGCAGAAATTCCTGTGTGGTGGGACAAGACCTACTGCTTTATTTTGGAGAACACTCGAATATGTTCATAGCCTTCATCCTCCTCTATGATACCAGCGAGATCTGTCTCATCAGTGCGACAGCCAACAACGCTCATCAGCGCACTTTTTCTGCCCGTTGCAACCTAGAAAGTTGTCAATCACAGCTCTCTGGATCATGTGATGATATTTGGGACAATGCTAGTGGCGTGTATGTGTCTAACGCACTAAATCGCCGAATGAACGTCGGCTTACAGTGGTAGTGATTTTGTCCCAGATGTATTCCAAGGCCCAGTCAAGATCAGTCTGGTCGCGGCCATTTCTCTTTTTGCCCATGGAGCGACCGAGGTCCAGAATGTAGACGGTTGCTTCTTTGGCTGCCATGGCTTGGTGTCGATTGTTCCTTGCACGCGCCTCGCGTATGCGTATGGTAATAGTGCAATGTGCTTTTGAAGCACACTGTGACAAGACTAGATGCTTGGAACTGGCGCACAAGCGCTACAAATGACAGCTTCTATGCCGGCAGTTTTATAGCAAACTGGACGAGGAAGAAGCGGCGTCCCAGACGTGTTTGCTCGAGCCATGCGAGACGGTGCAGCCTGTTGGATTAGGCAAACACACGCGTGGCGCAGCCGAGTGTGGGCTAGCGTAAACACGACGTCATGTGATGCAGCTGTCTGGCAATGCTCTCTGCCGTAAGCACGTCTCATTTTACATGTCACACATTCACGAGCGTATTAGTCACCAGAAAAAATGTGTTGGATTAACCTCTCAGTGGGAGTTGTATCAAGTTTGCAAGTGCAGTATTAGGAAGCTACAAAAGCGTGTCACCTACACTTGAATAGGCGCCTCAGCTTCCGCTTAACCCACAGCAAAGGGCATTACCACATGGCAGGCACCATTCTTTTCCGCGAACCTACCTTATCGGCACCAAATTTTGCCATGTACCATTCCTTGGTACCTACTGCCGTCACACCGAGATTGGTAGCGACGAATATGGTTCCACAGGCCACAGTCCAATTGACCAAGCTGCCGTCTGGGGCTGTTATGAGCGATAGCAATGCGTAGATGACTACCTCGCAAGTGTAATGCGGACAGAGCAGATTGGGAAACATGGGGTGAGACGGGAGCTGGTAGCCTTTATTCTCCGTGCGCAGGCGGTAGAGGTAGGCGTGGTAGGAGTGCTGCAGCATTTGGGCTGTGATGACTCCTGGCACAAGGAATGCATTGGCTGATGCGCTGCCAGGCGTCTCGACCCAGATGGCGGCGTTGATGGTGATGTAGAAGAGAAGGCCGAGAAGCCAGTGGGCAACGGACATTGTGCTCTTGCTGGCTGAAGTGTAGACATGTGACTCGAGCACGCGCCGCAGACCCTGAAGCAGCAGGAGCGCCCAAACCACTTGTTGCTGCCTATGCGCATGCCACACGTCCATCTGCCATGCCCACAGGAGCGAGCAGGCTACCGAGGTGACGTAGAAGTGGGTGAAGAAGTGATGGGGCACTTGCAGCGAGGCAGCATAGTCGAGAGCGCGACTGAGTGCCGAGGGCTGCTGGTGGTGCTTCTGGTGCTCCTGGGTCTCCTGGGTGGGCGGTGTAGTGGCACGGGGACCATAGGCTAGAAATCGGGTGCGTAGTGCAGGAACGGCCTGTATGACGAGGATCTAGTAAGCAGCAGCGGTTAGTGGTGGGCGCGGGCGGAGCTGAAGTGGTGTCGTGATACAAGAACTGAGGCAGCAAGGTAGAAGGCACGCAGGAGGACAGGCATCAGGGAGGACTGAAGCAGAGCCATGGCAGCTGGAGGCGTGAGGGCGTGAGGGCGTGAGGGGAGCGTGTCTGTTGGGGGGGAGGGGAAGGGAAGGGAGGGGAGGGGAGGGGAGGGGAAAGGGGACGGTGACGGCAGCATGATGGGATGGCGGGCGGGCTGTGCTTGGCGCACCCGCGGGCCAACGGTGGCAGTGGTTGCAGCCGCAAGTGGCTTGACGGCGCGGGCAGCGGGTCTAACTGGGGGGCGTGGGTGTTCAGTGCAAGCGCCCATTGTGATTGTGCGATTGTTGTGACCATGACTGTGGCCAGGCGGCGAGGGCGGCGAGGGCGGCGATCGGGGTTGTATTGTTACTTAGTTAGCGGGTGTTAGCTGTAGCAGTAATATTATTATGGGTAGGTAGGCCGCCGCTGGCGTCGACACAGCATCGCTGCCACTCATGGCCGCCCATGGGACTGGCATAGACAGCGCATGGCATGGCATGGCTACGTATGTCTGTGTCTGTACTGTACAGCCAACGTCCAGTCCCCTCTGGCACCCACGTCGTCGCCCTCATCTGGCCACGGCCGTCGCCCACGAGCGAGCCAAAGCTGTAACCCGCACCGTGCGCTAGGTGTCGCAGGTAACGATAGCCTTTGCGCGCTCACCACCCGCCGCCCGCCTGCGTGGCCATGTCGCCGCGCGTGCTGCGTGCTGCGTGCTGCGTGCGCCCTCTGCATCCCTCTGCCCTCTGCCCTCTGCCCTCAGCCCACCATGCTGCCGCAAAACAAAACAAAAAGGCTGCCCCATGGTCGACGGCATGCACACATACATAGGCGCTCGCATTCACCGTCCGCCGCCATGGCTGCAGCAGCAGTTCCAGCTCCACGCGCAGCAGCTCAGCCAGCAGCATCCGCTCCAGCAGTAGCCGCACCCCCAGCGCAGGCGAGAGTGCAGGGTTGTGTTCAGGAGAGACGGGGCCCGCCTAGGATCCAAGCAAATGGCGCTCGCCGGTGAGTGGTGCAGCGCCGCCTGGCTACTCGCAAGCCTCGACTGTCTCTTCTCCAGTCTCTCGCTCAACCTCCACTGCTGTTCCTCTCTCCACTCCACCCTGCGCGACACCCCCCCTCCCCCCATCACGCCCTCAGCGCCCGCTGCCTCTCCCTGGTGTCGCTGCCGCCTGCACGCCCATTGTCCCACCCTCCCTCTTCGCTGGGCAGTTGAGCGCCGTGTTCCTGCCGTCTGCGCTCCCTCCCTCCCTTCCCTTGCTCTGCCGAGCCAGTATGAGGCAGGAACTGCAAGTGTCCTGTCCTTTATCGTGATGACCAGTAATGCCGATACTCTCGTAAACACGCCCTCTGCCCCCGTTGGCATCCTCCACGACCGTCCTCGCAGCTCCTCTCCACGTCAGCCCCACAAGCCCTCTGCTGCTGCTCTTCATCCATCCTGGAAGCCAGACCACGCCTCGCTGCCGCCTGCCAACCACGACGCCCATGACGATCAGGATGCAGAGCCCGAGTCCGAGGCCGAGACGGTCGTCCTGTCGCGCGACGAGAACCCTGCTGCTGACTCCAAGCTGATCAAAACCGAACGCGTCGATGATGATGACGACGATGACGACCACAGTAACAGCGACGCGACACGTCTGCGATCCATCAAAGAGGAGCCGCGCCTGCACTCGCCCCAGCCAAACGGCCGCCAACGCACCACCAACCACGTCAAAATCAACGGCGCAAAGAGCCCGGCCCCGTCGTCTCCAAACACGCGCACAAAGGACACCAGCCCCAATGATGTCGCCAAATCGCGTGGCCGCAGTGCCTCGACTGTTGACAACCGCAAGCGCAAGCTGCGCGATGACTCGTTTCCGTTTGAACCTCCGCGCCAGAAAGCCAAGACCGACACGCCAGGCTTTGGCCGCCCACACAAACGCTCCCAATCCACCCAATCCACCGCCACAGGCATTGCCGGTCGTAAGCGTCGCGAAGTCACCAACCTTGCTCTGTCCAACGAGGAGCATTGGTCAGGATCCAGCTCAGATCATTCAACCTCGCCCCAGCCATTGTCTGCACCCCATCTGCAACAGCATGTCCGAGTAAAGCGCTCCACACATCGCGCTTTGACCTCCCCTGCGCGTACCATGCCCCATCGAAAAATCGATCGGTTTGGTGCCACTCGGCTTGCTCGAGAAAGTGAAAAGGGCGACTTGGACGCGGTCAAAGAAGCTTACGAGGAGGCGCCCGACGAGCTCGACCAGCCCGATTATGCTGGAATTACTCCATTGCAAAAAGCCTCGCTGCATGGTTGGGCACCCGTTGTCCGTTATCTGATAAGCAAAGGCTGTCGTACCGACTGTGAGAGCCATGACCGTGACACGCCGCTCATCGATGCAGTCGAGAATTCGCATCTAGACGTAGTCAAGCTTTTGCTCAACCAGGGCCAGGTCAATCCCCACCACTCGAACAAAAAAGGACAACGCGCCATTGATGTTCTTGATCCCGAAGACGAGGACGCGCCTGAGATTGAAAAAGAACTAAGAGAAGCAATGAGACAGAGAGTGGATACCTCTACCAACGACCAGGAGCGAACCCAAAAACAAGCCAAAACTGCTTCTCGCCTTTTGTACAACGAATTCAATGTCGAGACCCTTATCGAAAAGGCTGGAGACGGAGATATCCTAGCTGTGGGAGAACTCATAAACAGCAACATCAAGCCAAACATCACCTGTGGCGTTGCAGCAGCCAGAGGCGGACACTACGACATCCTTAGCATTCTCTTGGCTAGCGGCTTGAAGGCCGATCCCGACCCATCCAAGCACCCAGAGACGCCCATGACAGTTGCCATTGGGCGTGGATACCTGAAGATTATACAGTTACTTCTTGAACAAGACAACTTCAACCCTACGCGGAGGAACAAAGACAACAAGACGTACTATGAAATCTCAGAAGAACGACATGGACCGAGGTGGGAGGAAGAGAGGGACATGCTGAAACAGGCTTGCGAGAGGTACCAAAAAACTCATCGAAGTCCCCGAAGAACCAAAAAAGAAGCACCGATCCCTGCGGCCAATCGCGTCAAGAGGAAACCATCTCCACGACGGGAACGCTCCTCTTCGCCCCAAGTGGAGCCGAAACGCGCCAACCTTACAAAATCAAATACAGTATCTTCTGCGCCTCAAAAGTCACGACGGTTAATGTCCGGAAAGGAAAAGGCCTCTCGAGAGGGCCAGAGGAGGAAACGTGTTGTAGAAGACGACTCGTCTGAGGAGGAGAGCGAGGAAGATGTACGACCGCCTACACGCAAAGTCAAGCGGCGGTCCTACAGCGAAGGCGAAGGCGAAGAGGCAAAACCGGTCAGGAAAGCTCTGAAAGCACGGTCAGACGACAATGAATCCAAACGGCCGGTCCATGCACGTTCAGACGAAAGTGATGAAGATCACGGCGCCAAACCTCCAGTCAAAGCAGCCGTGAAGCCATCCAAACCGATCAGCGCAAAACCAACCCCAGAAGTCGATTCACCCGACGAACGGAAGATTGTCAAGAACAAAATCAAATACAAGACCGTGGAGGAAAAGATAAGAAAACGGAGGCTGTCGGACGCATCAGCTGATGATGCTAGTGTGAAGAGGACTCCTACTGTATCTGCCAAGTCGACACCGGCTCCGCCTGAAAGGGTAGCGACACCTGAGGTGGAACGTCTAAGGCGTCAGGAAGAGCAACAAGCACAGGCAGAAGCGAAACGGAAAGCAGCCCAGGCAGCGGCCGAAGCCGAGGCCGAAGCCAAAAACAAGGAAGCAGAAGAGGCTGCCCGCAAGGTTGCAGAAGCAGAAGAAGCAAAGAAGAAGGCAGAGGCTGAAGCCGAAGCCCGGCGTCAAGCAGAGCAGGCCGAGGCTGCTCGTATCAAAAAAGAGGAGGAGACGCAACGGCAAGTGGAAGAAGAGGCCAGGCGTCAGAAAGAGCTGTTGGAACGCCAAAATCGTATTTCAAAACTCCCTCGAGCCCTACGGCGCGCCTGCGAACTGGGCACCAATCGACCACTCCACTTTTCAGGCGAAGAGCTCGGCGTCTCAGCCGTCTTCCTTCCACTCTTCTACGCAAACGCTCAAGATCTCAAGGATTCACAGGCTTTGCCCGGCAAGACCTACGTCTGCTCGTTCCAAGTAGTCGGCATCCTTGGACTCCCCGAACTCGATTTAGCCCACCTCGATGCGCCTTACTCAAACTGGACCCGAATTCCTGTCAATCGTGCACAACGAGATGCAATCCTGCGACAATACGACGTTGCACTTCTAGCTCAAGATTTTCGATTTCCCATGGAAGGTGCTCCAGACTTTGACTATGCGAAGATCCAAGAGAGTATCAAGGAGGCCAGGAACCAATTTGCAGCAATGGAAGGTTTATATTGGGTTGAGGAATCACTACTGTATGCCGAAGTGGACAAGGTGGAAACTCTCCGCCCGTTGCTGAACGACATGCGTGCTGAGTGTAAGAGACGACGGATCCACCTGGCCGACATCAATGACGAGCTGCTGGAGAAGAAGCACAAGCCTCGCAAGAGCTTCATGGATATTGTGCTCTCCCAAAATGGGGTGAACAATGCCGCTCGCACCACCATTGTCAACGGCAACGGCTGAAGTAACGAAAGCATCCAGGTTCACTTCTCACAATTAGCTCGGAACAGGTAAAACAGTAGCATGCATTGCCGCGCCAGCGAAGGGGGCCGATAGCAGGGTTGAGGGAGTGTCTAATTGAGGTCTGGAACGAGTCCAGGGGGATATAATACGTAGAAGTCGGCCACGGAATTGCTTTTTGCAACCTTGCTTGTTCACATCCATGGGCTATGTACTTGGCATGGGACGCCAATCATCATCACCATTACGTTGGAAAAGGCCACGGCGTTACGATAATTTCCAAATAAAAGTAACGATTCCGGCCGGTACCGCCCACCCCCATTAGGGTTATTTTGCTCTCATGGCTGGCGACCCAAAGAAAAAAAGGACGGATGGATTGGAGGAGAGGAGGGGGAGGGGGGCGGGTTCTCAAGTGAAATAAGCATGAAAGCCAAGAAGAGCAACTTTGTCCAAAATTCAATGCATGATGGGAAATTAGGAAATTTTCATGTTTGACCCAGAATGTGATTTGCAAGGGATTATCCTTGTCTTTCTTTTGACGAACCTCCCCCCCCACTTTTAATGGGATCCACATTCCAATCCTCCGAACTGCCCCGCAATTCGGAGCTCGGAGCTTTGCCATATCTCCCCTCTTACCTTTCTGTATCGGTTCACTACTGAGGTGTGAACTTTGTTCGTTGTATACGGCTGAAAAAGAAAAACAAGGTTGTCCACGAGCTGTATTCGAGTACACTTGACCAGGTTCAAACCACACAAGCCTTTACACATCCCGTCTCGTAACTTGTACTACTACTACCACTATCCTCTATTTCCTCATCTTTCCTCCCCAACCCCTACCACCCCTCACGCACACACACACACACACATACTTACATATCTCCAACCCCACCCAACACCATGGCTCCCAAAAATAAAGGCAAGGGAAAAGACGACGCCAAGTCGGAAGCTTCAAAAGGCAGTGGCAATAGTGGCAAACTCAAACCAGCAACTAGCATCAACGTCCGCCATATTCTCTGCGAAAAACATTCAAAGAAGGAAGAGGCGCTTGAAAAGATACGGAATGGAGCCAAGTTTGATGATGTGGCGAGGGAAATGAGTGAGGATAAGGCTAGGCAAGGTATACATTTCTTTTCTTTTCCTTCCTTCCTTTCCCTTCTCTTCCCCCCTGGCCTTTTCCACCATAATTCGATTACGTGGTATATAGATTGGTTTCTGACGCTTATGCCGATACTATAGGTGGTAGTCTAGGCTGGAAAGTACGAGGTAGCTTGATGCAGGATTTTGAAAAGGTGGCGTATGAGCTTGAGCCGAGTACGACGGCGAGTCCCAAGATTGGGGAGGTGAAGACGAGTGAGGGGTATCATATTATTATGGTTGAAGGGAGGAAGTGAGAGTGGGGTGGGTGGGTAAGGGGTTGAATGTAGAGGGAATTGAGGGGAGAGCGATATGTGATTGATACCCTGACAGAGACAAGGAAATTGAGAGGGATTGATGTAAAGGATTTTCATGGCTTGGTACATGTTGGAATATGCTGATGAGGGGATCGTTCTATTTCTATGGGTCAAGTAGGATTCCGTACGCCTTTGCTTGCAGTACGTCCTCCATCTACAGAGGTGCCCCTGAGAAGCCCTCTTCCACTTCATATCTATCTCACCGAGACGCAAAACCCATGTGTCTCCATAGTCCGTATGGCTATGGCAGATGTCGATATAAGGAAATAGATCAGAGCTGGCGCGGGCTTACCCCTGTCCTTCCTTCTATTGTGTCCAATATACGGATGTGGAGCCCAGTATATACATGATTCGCCCCATAGAGTAATTGGATATCGTATAGAATTGAACGCCACGAACGCCGATGCGCGAATATGTCAATTGTCCGGAACCATACTCAGTCCTCACAGCGTCGCTGCTGCCTCGACGGCTCCTGTAAGCTTGAAGGTTTTCGGGCTTGAAATCGTGACTTCGACGGGGTACTGCCATTCCATAAACTTGGCCCATCCTATTTCCACAGTCAGCATCGTGCCAAGCTACTCTTTGTTTCTTCATGCTGAAGATGACGTACCCCAGTATGCGGCTTTCCTGCCAAAGTATTTCCCCAGATACGGCACCATGACCATTGTCAGCAGCAGTTCTAGTTGCTGCAGCGATTCTTTCCATTCCCGATCCGCATCTGACATGTATTCTTCCTCGTCGACAGAGGAACTCGAAGAGGAAGAGGGTAGGGAATCAACCTCGTCGACCGAGGAGTGCTCGACGAAGCTCTCGCTATTGCTCATCGACATGGCAGGTTCGGTAGGGGATGACCAGCAAAGCAAAGCGATGGATGCGTGACTCGGAAATGCTTATTACCGCCAGAACATGGAATAATTGTGGAAGCGCAATCGTGCAATGCGACGAGTACCTGTCGGGCTACGTCGGCGCGTTTGGTGATGTGACGCCGCAACCAATGAGCGGAGGTGGGGCGTGGGCAGTCTCCATCACGTGACGTAAATCTTGGCTCGCAGTTCGACTCACACATGTGCGTTGCGGCGAAGTTCAAGGCCGTTGTTGCCCACGTCTGCTCAACGCCACCACCAACAATCACCCGCAAAAAGCGATCATATCGAATTCTTCCCACAAGAATTACTATTGCAACACCGACGGAAAACTCTCTATACAACCGCAATCATGGCTGATACTGTACGTCATTTGACCCCACGCTGGGCTGTTCGAAATGGGGAAGTGGGCATTGGGAGAAGAGCCGGATGCAAGACTGCAGGCGTCCTTGCAGTCCTATGCGTATTAGAGCGATCTGCAGTAATGGTTCAACGAAACCATTACTGCGATCGCTTTGTATAGGCTTGCATCCGGCTTTGTTTTTTCTTTTCTCTGTTACGGCAGGCGATGCTACACTTCCCGCACACGAATAGCAGCTTAATGCGATCTTCTTCAAAAAGCTTATGCTAACATGACTCCCAACACAGGCTGAGGTCCCCGAACGCAAGACACGTAAGTCTGTTCAATTTTCTGAAGGCACCACGATCGTCGACAGCAACGGCGAAGTCACCGAGTCTCTGGAGGCGAACGGCGGCAAGGACTCTGCCGAGGGTCACTCCTCTGGTGGCGGTGAGATTGCTTGTGTGTAGGCAACAAAAGACATAAACTAACGGGTAGGGCAGCGGGCGATGACAAGGAGGTCGAAGAGGTCACCGACATGTTCGCTGACCTCGCCAAGAAGGTATGCATACACGCATGTCTTGATGTGTGGCGGGTTGCTGATACAGGTACAGAAGAAGAAGAAGTCAACCAAGAAGAAGGAGGGCGAGGAGGATGACGGTGCAGAGGGTGATTTCGCTGCGCTGAAGAAAAAGAAGAAGTCTAGCAAGAAGAAGGTCGAGGATGATTTCGAAGCTAAGCTCGCCGCTGCTGGTGGAGAGAAGGCCGAGGGCGAAGAGGAGGCTGCCGCCGCTGAACCAGAAGTGCAAGAAGGCGACATGATGAAGGGCACTGGCATCTGGCAACACGACCAGACGACTCCTATCAGCTACAACCTCCTCCTCAACCGCTTCTTCACACTCCTCCACGCCCAACACCCCGATCTCGCCAGCTCAGGTACAAAGAGCTATAAGATCCCGCCCCCACAGTGCATGCGTGAAGGAAACAAGAAGACTGTTTTCGCCAACCTTGCCGAGATTTGCAAGCGCATGAAGCGTTCGGACGAGCATGTTGCGCAGTTCCTGTTTGCCGAATTGGGTACGAGCGGTTCATTTGCCGATCAGAAGCGTCTGGTCATCAAGGGTCGTTTCCAACAAAAGCAGTTGGAGAACGTGCTCAGGCGGTACATTGTCGAATACGTTACCTGCAAGACTTGCCGCTCGCCCGATACGGACCTGTCCAAGGGTGAGAACCGTCTCAACTTCGTTACTTGCAACAGCTGTGGATCAAGGCGTTCAGTCCAAGCTATCAAGACTGGTTTCTCTGCACAGATTGGAAAGAGGCGGAGAATGGTGGCCTAGATTGTTCATTCTTGTTATGCTGTGGGGTTTACAATGTTCAATGTTATTGCATGGCTCGGCTGGCTGGGCTTTTCGGTAAGCGGGCGCGCTTTTGGACGGCTGCTTTAATGAGGGTCTTTCAGCGATATGAGGATGCTGTGTAACATTCATTCCATGGATAGTTTTGCGTACATGTGGAATCAAAATGGATTCGGAATGATGAATGATAAGTGGAGAGGTATCCAGTACCAGTGTGAGGGTGTTTCCTGGGTGATGCAGAGAATGATATATCCTCGACTTGACTTCACTCGTTTGGAGTGCCTGGATATGATTTTTACACTACATGTGCCTATTTTCGTCCTGCCACTTTCTTCTAACAAGACAGTATTACCTTGTCGGTATAGGTGTTTGAGCGATGCTTTTGTCACACATGATAGAGCAGAGAATGCACTCTCTGTCAGGTCAATGACACTTGTCATTCTGTCAATTCAAGCTCAAGTTACATAGATTGCCCAAGTTCGCAATGCATTACCGGAAAGTCTAGGCTCATTGTCATGCCTTGAGGTTGATGTTTTTCATCGTGAGATGGCTTTTGAGATCTGCTAAGCAGCCAACGAAGATGAGACCGAATATGCACCATATAGTATTACTTGTGCTCTATAAGGAAGGCAACTCTGGCTAGACCTGAGTGTTAGTGAAATTACCTATGGTTAGCGTGTATCTATGAGAATAGTAGTAGACATTCTTCAGTTGTTCAATAGGCCAAGCTGGGGCCAGTACCCAGTCAGCCATTCTCTCGAAATAGCTTGGCTTAGTGATGTTGTTGCATAGCGTATGGGCCCCCACGACGACATGGGCATGCAAAGACAGGGGGAGGGCCTACAAGGCATTGATTTCAAGTCCGGCGGCACAGAGAGAAGTGGCAGAAACATGGGCGTTGATTTGTTCGTCCTGTAATATGCTTGTGCACCCCCCGACCTAACCACCCAAACAACTGCAGGCGCCTCCGTCCCGTTCCTGGTGGATCGCACATGCAAAGACGCAGACGTGCCAGGTTTGTGCAGCGTTGTGGGCAGCAAAAATGGCAACTTGTGCATGAACTACTATGTATACTTGTGCTGCTCACCCGTCGCACCCACTGGGCGCGTGCTACCCAGAGAGCCCAAGGCGAATGCGGGGCGCTGATTCGGCGGTTACAAGTCAACCCCACTAACCAACAGGCTGCGCGCCCGAGGCTGAGCAGCTTGACCAGAAAGACAGGAATGGGGCGCGCGGTTAAAACGCCTGTCTATACTGCTTGTGGCGCCTGATATCTCCGTAGACTAATCTGAATCTCCTTGCTCTTTCCCTCCTTCCTCTCTCCCAATTCTGCCTTGAGCTTGTAATACCCTTCTAGCATTGCCTTTTGAGCTACTCACTGCTAAGGTAGCCCCCAAATCAGCAATGTCAGGACACCAGCCGACTCCGCCACCGGGTGGGAACTATTACCCTCGTGAGTTGCATGCTGTAAACGCTATGAGGTAGCAACTGACATTGGCCAGCTCCTCCCGGTATTTTCCTCCCATTCAAGCTCGTCTTCGAGTAAACCTTGTCCTGTAGATACCCTTCTGACGTATTTCAGATCAGCAACACCAACAACAGTACTTCGCGCCCCCTCCCGGCGGCCAATCCTACCCACCACCGCCCTCTTCTCCCCCCGCGCACCAGCAACAACACTATCCACCCCCTCCAGCCGTAGGCGTCACTACACAGCATCACTACGCACCGCCGCCTGAGAAACAACAATATGCGCCGCCGCCCGAACAGCAGCATTATCCACCGCCAGGCCAGGCGCAATCGCCCCCACCGCAGGCGCAACCACAACAATACCAACAGCAGCCCATGAGCCCAGGCTTCGGTGGGTTCCCCGCTGGAAGCCCAAGCGCAAGCCCATACCCACCTGAGAAGCAAGGACATCCAGGCATGGGACAACCGCAGATGAGCCAGCAGAGTATACCACAGCAACCGCAGTTTGTAGGCGCAGGCGCAAATGCAGCACCTGCAACCGTAGCCGCTGATGACGTTGGCACATTCAATGGAGGAAGTTTCCGCGTGAGCCACAGGGATACCAATACGATTCTTACCATACAATTGGCAATGGGATGTCCATTTACTGCGAAACCTGGTGAGTTTACATCGATCATACCTATACTTTGCTCTCATTATCGTAGAGGGGGTGGAACAGAGGATTTGAAAAATGCAAAGGGACAATTTTTGCTAATTGAACTTGAATAACAGGCGCCATGATCGCAATGTCACCCACCATGACACTAAAAGGCAACGTCAAGTTTTCCCTCAAGAAAGCTCTCATCGGCGGTGAAATGACAAAATCCACTTATACTGGTCCTGGAGAATTGCTCCTGGCACCGCCTGCTATCGGCGACATCACCATTATCAAGCTCGGCGGAAACGATACGTGGAGTGTGGGACGTGACGCTTTTCTCGCGTGCACACAGGGCATAGTGATGGAGTACAAGAGCCAGGGTATAGGAAAAGGCATGTTTAGTGGGGAGGGATTCTTCGTGTACAAGATTAGTGGGACGGGAATTCTGTGGTGTACGAGTTTTGGTGCGATTATTAGGAAAGATGTGAGTCTTTCATCCCCCCTCCCCTCGCATATCTTTCTCTAAAGCTTTCATTTTTTTTCTTGGGGGAGGGTTTTACTGACATGTGTGACTAGCTTGCCGCCAACGAAAAATACATCATCGACAACGGTCACCTCGTCGCGTGGAACTGCAAGTACGTGCTTGAGCGCGTGGCCAGCGGCGGTATCGTGAGTAACATGGCGTCGGGCGAGGGTTTGGTGTGCAAGTTTACAGGACCGGGCACGGTGTTCATGCAGACGAGGAATGCGACGGCGTTTGCGCAGTTTATGGCGTCTCATGCCACTGGGTAGTGTTGGAAGAGAGAGAGAGAGTGCCGGGTTAGGTGGGATAAGGTGCGAGTTGACTTGGACTATTCTTTGTGTAGAAATACCTTTTGGAAAAACTTTATCTATTATGACGTTTCAATATGCTCTCAGACTATTTTCCTTGTCTTTCAAGACTCGTTATCGGATGCTGGTGCGATGGGAAAGAAATAGTAGTAAGTAAAAGATGATGCCCAGTCATGCCAAATGCTTCATTATTTTTTTTCCCGCCTCCCCTCCCTCTCCAATTGTCTAAAATAGCCGTCCGTGTTTCGAACCAACACCTATCCTCATGCCAAGATCAATCAAACGTCGTCTTCTTACCCGTCGACTCAACAATCGCCTGGCTCGCCCTCGGCGCACTCGAATGCGCCGCACCACTCTTGATCGTCCTGGGATCAACCTTGCGCTTCGAACCACCACCACCACCACCACCGCCTCGCTCGTTATTCCCACGACCTGCTTTACGCTCACCGCCACCGCCTTGATCAAAGTTCCTCCAGCGATCCGGGTTGACGCCATCAACAGCCTTGACGGGCCTATCCTTGCCCCAGCGCTTGTTATACCTCGTTGTCGCATCCTCTGCAAACTCGCAGCGTAACTCGCGCCCCATGAACTTGCTGATGAACCATTTCCTCTTCTTCTCAGGTTTGGCGTCTTCGTCTTCGTCATCGCTGTCGTCTTTTTTACCCTTCTTTTTGAACTCCGCTGCGTCTTTGAAGACGAAGCCTTTAACGGCCCATGTAGCGGATTCGACGTCGGCGAAAGTAATCCAGGCGTAGCCCTTGCATTTGCCCGAGTCTTCGAAAGTGGCCATGTGGATGTCTTCGATGTCGCCGCATTGCGCGTAGTGTTCTTGCAGGTCTTCTTTGGTTACGTCGAAGGAGAGGTTGCCGATGAAGACGCGCTTGTTGGGTGGATGGCCCGATTTATCGGCGTTGCCTGCGCGACGAGTGTCCTGGCCTTCTTCTGTTTTGGGCTTGTCGGGTCGGCCCTCGAAGCTCTTTGCGTTCTTGATGAGGAGGGCGCGGCCGTCCATTTTGGTTTCGGTCAGGGCAATGGCGGAGTACATTGCCAGTTCTGTGGAGAAATCGACATATGCGAAGCCCTTGTTCAGTGGCTTGGTTGTCCAGCTTGGGTTGACCTTTGTGGGTGGGGGCATGTGGACGCGGGTTATCTGGTCGCTTGCGATTTCTGAATTCTCGGACAGGAATGTTCGCAATGAGTCCTTGGTCGCAGACCATGGCAGGTTACCGATCCATACACCGTAATCTGATCGCTTGCCGTCTGCATCCTTGGCTCCCTTTGCTTCGCCATCTGTCTTTGTGCCTGCGTCTCCTTCTTCTCCCTCGGCAGCGGGTGTAGGGTTCAGCTTCGCTTTCTTCGCTTTACGGGCGGCTTTCTTGGAGACCGGCTCCGGGAGATTGATATCGATTTCGAGCTCTTCGGGCAGGATATCTCGTTTGCGCTTTTTCGCTGGCGTCTCTATTTTTACTGGCGCTTCCTCTTCACTTGCGCTAGCTTCTGCGGCTTCATTCTTGGACTCGGACTTGGAGCGCTTCTTCTCCTTTTTGTCTTTTCTCTCCCGGCGCTCCTTCTTGAAAACGGCGAGGGCCTCGTCGGAAGAGGTCATGTTGATATCCCTGGACATTGTGGTGTGCTTGATGGTTGGTCTAGCTGCATTGACTTTGAACTTTTTTCTGGGTCCTGCATTTTCGCTTCCTTGCAGCCAGCGCTAGGAGCAGACGGGCTTAGTCATGTTCTGTTCACGCTAAACACCAAGACTGGACTGGGTCTCTCTCACTATCACTATCACTATCGATAACAACTTTGCTTGGCCTGGTTCTTACGACTCGTGCGTATCGTTCTTGTGACAAACGTCGGACTTGTGCGGTCTTGAGTGGCTCTCACCGAATGCCAACAAGTTCTGTTGTGGCGCCAATCACAACGAAGCCGTTGCGCGACGTGGCGATGCAGGCTGCGTTGTACTCTACGTAGGGGCAGTTTGAAACACCGCACTGGAGAAGGGCCCCCGTACACGTACAACGGCGTTGGCACTTCTCACCAGACATGGGCCGGAGGTACCAACCGGCGAAGTGAGGCGAAGATATCGACGGCCGTCTTTCCGGTCTTGACCATGTTAGTGAAACGCTATCTCAGATGATCAGCTGGTACACTGGGCGGCCATCACGTGCCGTCGAATTGGGTGGCGTCATCAGGGCGAGCAGGAGGAGGGTTCTTTGGTCAGGTCAATGGGTGAGGAGACAGCGAGGCAGGTTGAAGGCAAAGGCAATCAATCGTCTTCTGGCGACGAGGGTCTCACCGGCTGACGACGTATGCTGCAGCCTGGGGGCGGTCCACAACCACTGGATCGACGCGACCAGTCCAGGTACAGCATGCTGCCCGCTGGAGTCGGGGCACTAGGTGTACTCTACTCTTCGCCAGACAAGATGCACGACATCGACGCTCCTTCAGCTGTGCGAGACGAGCCTCTGGCGGGCGAACCTTTTTTTCACTCACCAAAATGGGCAAAAAGAAACGTCGCCCGCGCCCCAGGTCGGTGCCAGCCGTGCCAGCCTCCAGTTGTCCAGGGAAGCTTTGGCAGTCCGGTGGCCGGGTCGTGCTCACTTAGCGTGCCCTGGTGCTAAGCACTGACCCCACTCAAGGCAGCTACCATTACACGTCCAGCTGCTCCGCTGCCGTCTCACTTGCTCCACCTCCACCTCCGCCTTTACATCTCCATCACCCTCCCTCAACAGCAACTCCCTCTACACCTGTTGCTGCACTCTCTCCCCTCCGCTCGCAACCAGCGGTGCCCGGCAGACTGCGTTTGCTCTGTCCACTCCTTTGTGCACTCGCCTTCACCGCCAGCCTTGCTTGCCCATCATGGCGGCGACCAACCCCGTCCCCGTGACGCTCGACACGCCCATCGTGGTCAAGGTCCTGTTCCGCGGCCAGACGAAGAAATTCAAGCTGCCCCTAAAGGACCTTGGAGCTCATGTGCTTCCTGACAAGGTCCGTATAGTCCCATGCAGCTTCATGTCCGGCTCACGCGGACGCCAACACGGCTCTGGAATGTGGCGGATTACTTGAAGATGCGAATACTGACTGTATGCTCGCTCACAGCTCCGAGCTATCCTCGCACTCCACCAAGACAAGGATGTTCTCTTTGAACGCTACTCCGACTCGGCGGCAGCCTACGTCACCTTGGACTCCAACAAGCCCCAGGTCTACAAGACGCTCTTCCGCGCTGCAAAGGCCAAACTCAAGCTCCGCCTGAGGGTTTCCGTTCCCGGCGAGGAGCCAGTGCCTGCACCCACACCTGCGCCTGCAGCACCTCAAGAGACACCCGCCGAAGCTCATGAAACAAGCTCGGACGATCTTACCCAGGAGCAGGTTGTCACCCCGCAAGTTGTCACCCCGCCCGTTATCGCTCGTTCGCCCGACTCCAAGTCGATTCGCTCAATCAGCTCCGTTTTGTTACCAAAGGCCAACGAGAAAGAGCAAGAGGCTCCAGTGCCTCAGGCCTTCACGACTCGTCAGGGTAGGCATCGACCACAAGATCGATCATGAAGCATGTGGCTAACATGGAATCCAGACTTCTTTGGCAACATCACAGCTGCTGGCAGCAACTCGAGTCTCGCCTTCCGCCCCAAGCCGACGAACGTGTGTACGTCGTGGGTTGTGTACTGCAATAACTGCAACGAGCCCATGGAAGATGAGCACTACCACTGCAGTGTATGCGACGGAGGCGACTATGACCTTTGCCCTGCATGTGTCACCAATGGCATCCACTGCCCTGGAAACAGCCACTGGATGGTCAAGCGCTTCGTCAAGAACGGTGTCGTTGTTAACAGCACGACCCAGCGCATTGCACCAAAGGCCAAGGCCGAGACCGAAGCCGAAGCCGAGGCCGAGGAGCCTCAAAAGTCTCAGGAGTCTCAAGAGTCTCAAGAGCCTCAAGAGCCTCAAGAACAAGAGGTCCCAGGCGCCTTCACTGAGGAAAAACAGCCTGTTGTGTATGACGAGGAGCCAACTCGCACCTGCAACTGCTGTGTCAAGATTCTGCCAGAGAGGGAGTTCGTCACATGTGTCGCTTGCGATGATTACGACCTTTGCCTGCAGTGCCACATCAGCAACAAGCATGGTCATCACCCAGGTCACGCTTTCAAGGCCGCCACAAGTGAGACTGTCCTACCCACTCTCGCCGATTTCTTGTGCAACTCTGGAAGGAATGTCCGCCACTCGGCCGTCTGCGATGGCTGTGACAAGTTCATTTATGGCATTCGCCACAAGTGCCTCAACTGTCCTGATTGGGACTACTGCACCGATTGTGTAAAGAATGCCAGGTTCATTCACCCACGCCACCGCTTCGTTCCCATTTACGAGCCTTTGGCTGAGCCAATGAGCAGCCCCAACCGCCACTACGGCATCTACTGTGACGGGCCTCTCTGCAAAGACAAGGAAAACCTGTCCTACATTGAAGGCATCCGCTACAAGTGTGCCGTCTGCCACGACACAGACTTTTGCCAGAACTGCGAGGCCCATCCTAGCAACAAGCACAACCACACCCATCCTCTCATCAAGTTCCAGACACCTGTGCGCAGCGTTAGCGTGACAACTGTCAACGATGACAAGGAGGGCAAGTTGCTCTCTCGCCTTGGTGATCGTTTGGCGGCTGCCAGGCGCTCTACCGCCACTGATACTTCCGTTGCTCCTTCTGTCGCTCCTTCCATCACTCCTTCTGCCAATGCCGCGACACAAGTCCAAACCATTCTTGATGTGAAGCCAGAAGAGTCCCAGGCTAAGAAGGAGAAGATCACCATCAGTGATCTTCTCGTCGACTCGATCGAGCCAGTCCAAGAGAAGGTCGTTGCACCTGCTGAGGAGAAGCCCGTCAAGTCGGAGGCCATTCCGATCCCCCGATCTGAGACTGCGGCGGATGGACTTGATGCCCACTTTATTCGGGATACCATTATTGATGGTTCTAGGATCATTACCGGCGCCACATTTGTCCAGACCTGGACTCTCCGCAACCCAGGACCAAATGCCTGGCCTGCTGGATGCAGTGTCCGCCACGTTGGTGGCGACAACATGCTCAACATTGACAACAGCCAGCCATTGAGCCACACGGACCTTGCCGAGGCCAGCGAGAGCAACGTCTTGGATGATGCCGTTCAGCCCGGTGAGGAGGCTCAGTTCCGTGTAGTCATGAAGGCACCCCAGCGTGAGGGCACCGCAATCTCATACTGGCGCTTGAAGACTCCCTCTGGTATGCCCTTTGGTCACCGCCTGTGGTGTGATATTGCCGTCATTGCTGCACCAGCACCCGCAGAGCCACAACAGGCCGCTTCCAGGCCTGGTACCGCAACCACTTACGAGGTTGCCCCCAGGTCTAACCCAATGTACGAGCGCCTTATTCAGGCAAGAGCTGAGAGGGAGAGGGTAAAGTACATGCGCCAGACTCACTTGCAGCAACTTGAGCAGAACCACCAGCAAAAGATGGAGCAAGTGCAGCGTGTTCGCAAGGCTGCTGTCGAGCGTCTCCTCGAGCTCCGCCGCAAGGAGCACGAGGCGGCCCTCGCTCCTATCAAGCAGGAGCCCGTCTCACCAAAGGTCGAGGCTGCCCCTGAAGAGCCAGCTGTAGAGGCCGTTGAGAAGGCAGTTGAAGAGCCAGTCGTCGAGCTCCCCAGTCCAGAGGAGCCCTTGAAGCCTGAAGCCGGACCTTCATCGTCTGGCATGATTTTCCCTCAGCTCGACAAGGAGTCACCTGCATCAAGTACCTATCAGCCATCTCCTGCTGCTCAGCCCATGTCTCCTCTTTCCGCAAAGAGCACTGTGGCCCGCACTATCACTGTAGCTTCGGATGATGAGTTCTTCGAGGATGCCGAGAGCGTTGCACTCCACTCCGACGATGGCTTCTTGACCGACGAGGAGTATGATATCCTCGACGCTAGCGATCAGGAGATGCCATAAGTAGATCTTGAAGAGGTCATAGGCCGGGCATATTGACAAATGCAAGAGCCCGCAAAATGCTTTAGGCTGGTGTTTCATGGATTTGGGTTCCGGGTGTTCGGCTTATGGGTGGCGTACAATATGGTATTTCAACACTCTCTAAGCAGAAGGCGCTGTTGTGCCACACACACACACACACACGTAACACATTGCGCTGTGCGGGCGGCACCAGGTCTGCTGCTGTTTTCCTATCACTTGCGAGAATTTGAACTTTTCCTTACCTCTTTCTTGTGTCATGTAAGTGTAGTGGGTAATCCTATTCTCTTAACAGAACGTGTGCATCCAACTGCGGAAACAAGTGATACTAGGTTGGCTGGATCAACCTTCGTGATTGACTTACAAGCAAGGATAACTACGTCCCCAAGGCTGATGAATTTTCGTTGGGTTCTATAGTGTATGTTTGACGTGATACATCGTCACAACATGTGCTCCAAAGAGACTGGCATATAATTAAGAACCAGGTATGTTGCTTACAATCTGACGTTTACCTGATGGTGAAGATGTATACTTTACAAGCCATGACGTATACTTCTGTTATCATATCGACATGCCGGCTTCATACAGTTCCGAGTCAACCGCCTAGGCCACACGGCTAGCGCCCCGCCCGTGGCGTGCGCCCCGAATGCGAAGGATAGAGTAGCCCCACTTGGATTACTCGTACTTTTCGCCTTTTGCACGGTTACTTTCTTTTTTCTTTTCTCCCTGCATTTGAGCTATGTGGAGTTTGCATTGCATTATGGTAGTGAGGGAGGATAGGGTTGTGATGCTTTGCAAAACATGGAAGCTTATAAATTTTCAACATAGCTACGATCGAAATACATGTTACTAGGACTATGTTGCTTGCGCGGTTGGACATCTTGATCTTTAAGACTATTCAGTAGCCATTGTATTTGGCTGTATATCTGGTTGTGAGTTGTGTATTTCCCCTTGGTCACACGAATCGTTGGGTGTTGCATCTAGAATGGCTAACTAAGGACAAACATGAGAGATTAGAAGGTGAGTCCTCAACTCTTATCATGAACAACGGATAGGAAGTCGTCCATGAATTCTGTTTGGCTGAGTGCTCACTGCTCTGGCTCCTGCAACTACTCACCGCTGAAACTGCTGACTGCTTGATTGCCCGCTGCTCTTGTCGCCACTGATCCTAATACACGGTTCAAGTTGTAATTAGAGGGGCTTTGATAAGATAATGTGTTTTTAAGCAATGTTGAAGCATAGAATCTTGTCAATGCCGCCTATACATGATTTTCCCAGGAGGACCTTAACGAAGTAGGCCATGCATTGAGAATAGTGACACTGCGATATCAGAGCCAGTGAGAACTCTAGAAGTACAGGAAACTGAATCAAATGTCAATAGGGTCACAGTAGCACGTCTGTATTAAGTGAAGTATGCGATCCACCACCTTCACTTACTTAGACGAGTACACAACAGTCTCACACCAACAAACATTATAATTGACAAACTTGATGCTCTCGCCGTGATGGATTACTTTATGCTAGCCATTTGGGAAGGTACTCATCACAGCGACCGCGCTAACGTAGATCGACCAAGACTTCACTGTTTCTGCGTAGAAACACAATCATATTGTGTCGAGAAAGATCTAACGATAGATGGAGAAGCCAACAAGAGCTGCACAGTATGTAAGGATAAGGTAGGGAATGCAACCACGTATCTCATCTGTCTATTTCCAGGCGAACCTCATTCAGGCACGTCACGCATCGCTTCCTTAGGGCGAGGCACTGGTTGCTCCGTCACCGGTAGAGGTATACTGTACGAGACAATGCTTAGATTTTGAAGATGTAAAATGACCATTGTTGAGGTTCATCAGGCAATATGAGACAATAAGCTTAGCGCGCTTGCTAAAGCGGATAGAGGTATGAGTCCAACTTGCGCGGGTTTGTCACATCACTCACTCTCGACAAGACTATTCAACTGTTTCGTTTGCCAACCGTGCTACACCAACCGACACCCAACCTCATGAGCATGGATCCGAGACGCGGACTCTACAACGATGAGGGTAGCCGTGAAGCCCAGATTGCACTTTCTGCTCTTGCACACACGCTACACATGAATCCGCTAGTACTCAAAATTGCTCTTTCTAATGCTTTCGATCTGCTGGAAACCACTGGCGGCATTCCAACGCTCGCACTGCATCTAAGCTTCAATCGGCTGAACTTCTATATCGACGGCAACACTCTGGAAAGGATCATCGCTGCTTTCCGCGGTGCGTTTTCATTCATGCTCAGTGACAAGAAGGGTGAGTCGAACAGGAAGTGATGACACTCGATACTGATGGAATCACTCAGATCGCACAACGAGCGCGCAGACAGCCCCGATGCCACACTACGGTCATATTCATACTCCTGCAGCACCACGATACCGATACATTGCACCAAAGGTTGGGCACAATATTCAAGGGGGGTCTATAGGCCATGATTCGGGTTTCAACAAGCCCACTGTGCCTTTGAATAGGGGCGCGAACTTGCCATTGTCGGTTAGAGAGTGTGAAGCAACTCTGAGCCAGATTGTACACGGAGGTCATCCTATGGATTTCATCAACAAGGAGTGAAAATAGATTACTCTATCTACGAGTGTCGTCAAGACTCTTTCTGAGAGGTTGTTTTTTTGTGGATTCCTCAGAGTAAAAGTCTATGTCTCAGGCTACGTGGGATGTATCACCGGCAATTGAAATTGCTGGTGTGATGGAACGGAGATTGTGTGGAAGAGTAGAATAAATTGGCAGAAATATTATAAATAATATCGATCTAGTCTCTTGATGAAATTGTGAACTACTCCAGCGCGGTGTTTGACTGCTAGTCATCATGTTCAATTTCCCCCCTGTCTCTGCTGTTAGCAACAACAGTACGAATACATGACCAACTCGTCCCTCTGATGAAACCTAAAAACCCTTTCCGACAAACGGTGAAAAAACTACGAAAACGGTCTTGACTGCACCTGGCTACTCACTTAGCGAGGTGAAACCGTTTTTGGGTAGTGAATTGGGTATTCACCTTTGTCTGCCTTGCTCATTTTTCACTCCACACCACCGTCGCCTTGGTAGAAACGTCATACCCATCCTCTAGCCCCCCTTTCATGCAAACGATGACCCTTGAGTATATATATGGCTCACTGCCAGCCACCTTTCTCCCTTCAACAACCTCGATAACCAATACAACCAAGTGACCATGACCGATCATACCAATGATCAAAACAACAAACACAACACGCCCCAATGGGGTAGATACACTCGCTTCATGGAGTTGGAGGGGTCGTTGTTTCCCGACAACGAGGGAGACTTCGCCTCCTCCTTCATGAATCCCAGAAGGCCGAGGGATCAATCGGATCAGCGTAAGTACCAAAGATCTAATACTTGCGAGCTTTCAGCGACTGATATCCTTCATCCAGCTGCTCCCTTCGGGAACAGGGTTTGGACTGGGGAAGCATTTGTATATGCTCCTCCTCCCCGACCCGAGGAGCAAATGGATTTTGATTCATACCAAAATCCATCCCTCCGACAATCTGGCATGACAGAAGTCCCAGGAAGTGCAGGGATCCTGCCAGGATCCCCACATGTCGGGGGCCCGTCGTACTTGGGGAATCCCCAAGGTTCTGGGTCCGGTAAGAATACCACTCTATCATGACTTGTACCTTCGCTGACATATTATTCCCGCCCAGTTTCCGGACTTCAAAGTTCCCGTGGCACGACAACTCAGTCGTCCACGAAGAAAGCCCGACAGCAAGACAAGGACAAGTTCCAATTTGTCGGGTGGAACGATGAAGCCAAGCGGATGCTATACCGCTGGAAACGGATTTTGAAGAAGGGTCCGTCTTTCTTCTTACACCAATTCCCAGGGGAGACCGAGGCATCGCTGCGAGATGCTTGGGACAAGTACGGCGAGGAAGGGAAGCGGCTATACGAAGAATGGGAGGCTGCGCAAGAAGAAGAGTAAGGCACGATTGCCCCCCCCCTCTTCGAGAACCTCCGCAGCCTCCCATAATCGAAAACTTCCGTAACACAGGCGGAGATCCGTACGATATACATACTGGGAGTGTTGAGGAGGTTCACAAAGCGAGGAACGAAGCCGCCCGGGTCATCTATCCCGACAACCAAGATCGGGGTGGGATCATGGATAGCATAGATCTGACCACCCTCAGCGACATCATGGACAACATGCGGGCCCTTGCAGACCCTCGTCATATCCAAAAAAAAAAGCCATCGCTGAACTTAACAAGAGAGCGCGTACGGGCTGGACATGCACTTGATGCATCACGGATACACGCGTTCAATAGACACGATATCCACAGTCTCAAGAGACGTCCTCATCTCGAGTGATGAGGACGACAACGTGCAGTACATACCAACTGTACGAAAATACCCCCCTTCCTGGATGGAGACAAATGTTGATGGCAATTGATATAGATTGGTTTGTTTTGCTGTAGGATGGATATAGAGTAGGGGAAGGAAAGAAGTTCAAACAACCCCCCGTGAGATCCCCTTATGGAAGAGTTCAACGAGTGCTTTGAAAGCTGGCAGCATCATGGATCTTCTTCCTTTGTATATCTTTCTTCATAGATAATGTAATGATATAAGACCTGAAGTGTTCGCGAAGATGAAGGATAATTCGTGAGAAGGAGTGACTGATGTGACGAAATTTTGAGAGTGAATATAATCATGACAGCTCTCAATTTTGGTGACAGCAGCTCAAGGTCTGCTGGTACCTGAGTATGGACATGTCGCGGGTATTGTGCCCATGGAATGCCACGGCACGCTTATATCGAAGCGACTTAACCTGGTGACATTCTGCTTGCGAATTTGCGGCTATGGTCACTTGGTGATTGCGAATGCGACAACGTACCTGCAGCGGATGGTGTTGATGTTGTTCCTCGTCATGTGATCTGCTCACATGGAAATCCAGCCAATCACCGCTAGCGTATCAGGCTCGGATGCGGCCAACATCCGCCCTACTGTGTCGGATCTGGCAGCGGTCTATGTAACTTGTGTCGCACACGTGCGACAGTGATTTGAGTGGCATCCGGCATCACTTACAGTACGATACCGTTTAACGGTGATCTAGCTGGTGTCAGGTGTCACGTAGTTTCTGCACTCCCAACGGGTAGTAGTAAGTATCAGACGCGAGCGACACCAAGCAGATTCGCTGTCAGTCGCATCAATCTACATCACACCTATTTCTACATGATCACGGACCATTAATCTATTGAAGAAACATTACCGCCCTTGGCCTATAGCTATACCAGGTTTGGATATACTAAACAGATAAAGAGAAATGTCATGCGTTGTTTGATTCGAAACTCGCTTGCACACTAAATCTGGGTGTACCCCCCCTTATACGCGGCCACCGTCTTCTGAATCATTCTTGGCGTCCATGGCGTTGCACCCAAGAATGGAACACATGAGAAGCTTGATGGAGATGCTTGGTCTTCGGAAGTCTTGGAATGCGCACCCGTAGAATGGTCCAGGAGTCCATAATCACAAATAGCTACGAAGCTAAACCGAGCTGCGACGATCGTGCAACGTGGAGAGCACGCCATCGCCCTATCACACACCAAGCCTTTGTATGCATTGGCGTTTGACACTTGGTTTCTACCATGCGTGGTTTTTTTCAAGCATTCAGGCGATGTTCTAGATGCGTTGCATCTTGCGTTTGTCAGTAACGCCTAGGACGACGCCCAGGATGTAAGGCGGACGTAAGCATTCTGTAGCTAAGACTCAACGCCTGTCAGTGGTAGTACTCTGGTATAAAAACCTTCTGGAGTTCCTTCATAGCTTGCTCGTGCTTCTACACACACTCATTTACATTCGGTTACATTCGCTGCCGGACAGTCTCATTTCAAAAAATTCCATTCACTTCGAACAATCCCACTTCTATCAACATGAGGGTCTCTCTGGATTTGACATTCGGACTCGCGCTTTTCTCCACCGCCAATGCTTATGTCATTCCTTCTCGCGACGTTGGAACCGACTACAAGCTTCCTTCCCGGAGAATCGGAGCGGTACGTAAAAAAAATAGCACAGTGACTGCTACTACAGGCCACTCTAATAAGTCTATCTTGAATACTTACACTTATATCAGATCAGGGGCATTTCCTCAGCACCCCACACCACTGCTGTCCAGCGTGATGCAGACGTCGGCCATGGCGTCCACCCCCGCAATCCTCAAGGCCTGATGATCGGAGGTCTTACTCTCGGTGGACCAGGTGGCGGCATTACTGGAGATGGCCTTAACCTCGGCGGCAACGGCAACAAGGGAAACGGCACTGCAATGGCTGAGGGAATGAGGGGAAAGAAGCCTAAGAAAGGGAAAGGAAAGGGAATGAAGGGCGAGAAAGAAGCGCCAGCGGGAAGCGCCGCTCCGCCCCCTGCCGGGGAGGGAGAGAAGCCTAAGGGAGAGAAGC